>NC_057801.1:303092770-303110730 GCF_018294505.1 Triticum aestivum
TTTGTGATGTCGCCCCGACGTCCGACTGCGGCATTTCTTTTAAAGCCCTTTCTGTGATGTCGCCCCGACGTCCGACTGTGGCATTTCTTTTAAAACCCTTTCTGTGACGTCGCCCCGACATCCGACTGTGGTATTTCTTTTTAAGCCCTTTATGTGGTGTCGCTAAGACGCCCAACTGTGGCATCATTTTCCTTATATTTATTTGTTCACCTTTCGAGGCGTCGCTTCAGACACCCGATCGGTAATTATTTATGATCTGTTGGGATTTCAGGCGGACTACCGCCGTTTCCCTTTTACTTACCTTGTTATGCTAATTTTTTTTAATGTACATTGGTGAATTTATTCATGTCGCATCCATGCATGCATTTGTTATATCTTACGTCCGAACTGTCTTGCGAGTACTTTCAAAGTACTCACTGGCTTGTTGATTTGGCCAGATGCTGACGAAGGCGATCTCATGGATGAAGAGTTTGATAGCGAGTCCGACACTTAGAGGAGTCCCAGTCAGTCTCGTGCGACCCTGGATTTGGTCACTGTTTTATATCCGCTTCCGCTACCAAATAAATTCATCGAGCCTCACCTCGACGCTCGATGAGATGATAGACTTAGAGTCTTGTATTTCTCTCCCCGCTGTGTTTTTCGACCACCGCCCTATCCTCGAGTCAGTAGTATGCCTCCACACCATTGTGACATGTCCGCCATTATGTATAATTATTGGCGTGCTTGTAATAATTTGGTTGAGCAACCGTAGTTCGACCCTGTAATATATTTTTTATATTTTTTTGCTACTGGCTTATTGTATCAAAATTGTCTACCAGTGAGGAGGATTTCTCTCATACTGGACTCAAAAGATTGGTTTCTCAATAAATATTTTTATTGGAAAACCGGTCGTGACACCCAGGAGGTGGCGCGCCCCCTCCCATGGGGAGTCTGAATTGGACTAGGGGAGGGGGGCGCGGCCCCTCTTTCCCTCTTCCTCTCACTCTCTTTCCTCCCCCCTTCCTCCTTCCTAGTTGGACTAGGAAAGGGGAGTCCTACTCCCACTAGGAGGAGGACTCCCCCCTCCTTGGCGCGCCCCCTAGGGCCGACCGGCCTCCCCCCTTGCTCTTTTATATACGGGGGCAGGGGGGCACCTCTAGACACACAAGTTGATCTTCGTGATCGTTCCTTAGCCGTGTGCGGTGCCCCCCTCCACCATATTCCACCTCATTTATATCGTTGCGGTGCTTAGGCGAAGCTCTGCGTTGGTAGAACATCATCATCGTCACCACGCCGTCGTGCTGACGGAACTCATCCCCGACACCCTGCTGGATTGAAGTCTAGGGATCGTCATCGAGCTGAACGTGTGCTGAACTCGGAGGTGCCGTATGTTCGGTACACGGATCGGTCGGATCGTGAAGACGTACGACTACATCAACCGCGTTGTCATAACGGTTCCACTTACGGTCTACGAGGGTACATAGATAACACTCTCCCCTCTCGTTGCTATGCATCATCATGATCTTGCGTGTGCGCATGAATTTTTTTGAAATTCCTACGTTCCCCAACAAGATGATGTTGTATTCGTGTGGCATTGTATGCCTTTTGTATGTATCCCCATCTATTATGTAATGTTGATGTAATGATATCCACCTTGCAAAAGCGTATCAATATGCGGTTCTATCCTTGGTGGACCTTTGAGTCTCTTTAGGTTAGTATCGCATATTGGGCGTGACACCAGGTATCTGGCCAAGAGAATTAGCCACCGTCTTCCAACGGCGGGACAAATTGTCGCCACCCCGGAACCTCACGAGAGGGTGGTATTTCTCCCTCACTTTGTCCGCGGGCTAGGGTTTCCCCTTCACCCATTTGTTCGCGGCATCAAGTACTACTACGGGATTGATTTCCATGATCTATGCCCAAATTACTTCCTCAACATCTCGACATTCATAGTCATGTGCGAGGCCTTTCTCCGCATCCCGCCGCACTTTGGCTTATGGCTAAAGGTTTTTAATGTAAAACCCAAGGTAGTGAGTGGCGTGCATGCCGAATGCGGAGGTGCCATGGTGAGCAAGATGCCCAACGTCACATGGACGACCGGGACATTCAATGATTCAGTCAAGGAGTGGCAGCAGCAGTGGTTCTACATCACCGAGCCGCATGGCAAGGAGTGGACCGCCGTTCTGGAGTTCCGGTGCCCCCTGAGACTTACATCCTGGCACGAGAAGGGCCCGAACTGGGCTTCGTCTGACGAGCTATCGGAGCTCCAGACACGTGTTGAAGACATGGAAGACAAGAGTGTCAAGCTCGTCAATGTAGTCCAGGTGATGTTGGTTCGCCGGATTGTACCATGTCAACACCGAGCTTGCAATCTATGGGAGTTCGATCTGGCCAAGCACCAGACCCTGCTAGAGCTTTTTGGCTCTACACGCAAGGACACCTGGAAGGTGCTTTTTAAGTCCGGCAAACCATGGCCGGACTCCGCCGAGGACCGTGGGTACCAACTGTCCCGCCCTGCAAGTTTTGTAAGCAACTAAATGTTTGACAACTCATGTGTTCTATCCGTACATCCTTAGGAAAATACTTAACGTATTTCCTATCATTTTCCTAGGGCTGGGCAAAGAAGGCAGGGCGGATCTACTGTCCAGCCCTTCTGCCAGAAGAACCGGCCGGCTCACTTCTGATGAAGATGCTGGTCCCGGCGCCATATAAGGCACCGAAGAAGAAGACCAAAAAGGAGGCCAAGAAGACCAGGGGCGGCCTCCGTCGCCATGGTGCCCCGGACACAAAATCCGAAGACTCCAATGCCCATTCTTCCTCCGAAGAGGACGGGGAGGAGTAGGACGAATCTCCCTTAAGGGGAAAGAAGAAAACAATGGCCTCCAACTCCTTGGAGGCCGATTCGCCTAAGAGGGGAAAAACTCCTATTCAAGAGGAGTCCACCAGTGCCATTGATAGCAGCCCGGAGTGGGATCCCAGGGCCAAGCCCCAGGTGAAATCGTAAGTATAAAATCCGAACACACTCATGCATCCGAACTTTGTCATGGCATCACATTCTAATTTGAGCCGTGCTTTTCTTTTTCAGTCCGACGAAGCCCCGCGCCGAACGGTCCTCGTTAGAAGATCTGCTGGGTTCGGACGCTATGGGGAGCGGGACACCACCGGTGGCCTCCTTCTCCAAACATAGGACTAAAGCCGAGGTTTCATCCCTAAAGGACCCAGGCCACGGAGGAGAGGAGATGGTCACAAAGGCGATGCCAGGAGGCCATACTTCGGGGGCCGGTCACACGGGAGAGAAAGCTCCCGTGGGGGTCATCTTGAATCCGGACCCAAGCCGGACATGATTCTAGAGACCCATATGGTCCTCGAGTCAGACAAACAGCCTCTGCCAACTGGAGGAGGTATGCCTGCTCCACCGGCCGCATTCGTCCAACCAGAGGTGTCGGATACTTTATTGGCGGTGCTGAAGGGTGCCTCCATCATTGATGAACACCGTGCCCTCATGGTGCGGTGATTGAGAAGATTCAGTCCACTAAGGGTGGGCTGAATGAATCCTGTATCAGCCTCATAAGAGGCTTTGAGGTATGTTTTACGAGTTTTTGGGAGAGTGTCATGGTATAGATAGTAGCCCCTGAGACACTGTTCGGTGAAACAAAGAACCAGACAGAGGATCAAATTCATGTTCGGAGCAGACTCACTTGATGACATTTATCACTCCTTTTAACTAGCAGGCATCTGTAGCGACTACCGCCTCTCAAGCTGCGGAAGTATCCGGAGTGAGGCATAGTCTGGAGCGAGCCGAAGGAGAACTTGGCCAAGTGAACAGACAGCTGGAGAATAATCAAGGTATGTAGAAACCTTGTTTATGTAGCACAAATGAATAAGTGTACATGATGGAAATATTTTTATAATGTGCTCTAGGAGCGATGGCGGAAATTGAGGCTCTCAGGAGGGTTGTGGCCGAAGCCGAGAAGAAAGCAGCGGCAGAGCAGGCTCTTCGTGAGAAACACGAGGCTAGAGTTATTGAGGCTGAGTGAGAGCTTCAAGAGGCCGTGCAGAAATGCGAGACCTTGGAGCAGAGTTTAGCAGGGAAAGAATATGAACTCTCCTAGGCTCGCCAAGCCGCAAGTGATGCCCGGGGGGAAGCCCAAGGTGCCCTGAAGGAAATCCAGGAGGCGAGGAAGATTGTGGCTGGTAAGGCTTTTTCTGTACAAAGCGAGTATCGGAGCTGAGAAAATCAAGTCTGACAACTTGAGTTTTGATGTATACATGGGTAATTGTGGAGCCGCCGCGCAGCATATCTGATGCCGCCCAATTCTACCGAGCCGAAGGGGGGAATGCTGCGGATAAGCTGTTCTGGATGCAGTATCTGGCGCCAAATAATCCGGTGTCTTTCTCCTATCAGCTGAAGCAGCTGATCGAGCTACATAAGGCGGCCGATTTATCCATGAAGGATTTAATTATCTGGCTGTGGTCTGCTGAGCCGATTCCAAGCAGCTACTTCGGGCTCGTGAAGCGGCTTGTAAGTGCCTGCCCTCGACTCGAAGTCATCAAGCGATCGGTCTGCATAGAAGGTGCACGAATGGCCTTCGCCCGTGCCAAGGTGCATTGGGGGAAGATGGATGCAGAAAAGCTGATGACCGAGGGACCGTGGAGGGGAAGGAGCACCGCAAGCCGGAACTATATTATGAAGGTGTCTTGAAAGGAGCCCGCCTTGCGGCGGAGCAATGCACCAAGGACATTATATTTCCATAAATACGGTCATGTTCGTCCTTTGTAATATTTGAACAAGAGCATTCTTATCATCTATTGCTTGTTGTTTGAAACTTTTTCTTCTTGTGCGGCTGTTTTATGTATTAATCCTGAGTGTCGGCCAGTTGCCGGCTTCCGCCCCCATGTAGTGAGTATGGGGGTGTTCGAGATAAACCTGAGCACGCTTTACCCCAATTTTGGGTCCTTAGAGGAGGTGTTCAGCACAGCAAACCAGACAATCAGACTATAAGGCTTTATCGCTCTCACTTAGCCATAGGAGTTGTTACGAGGAAGGTAGGCGCAGCCCCTGGTGTTCGGAAGACCGCACTAGGGGCTCTATAAGCGCCTGATCGGAAAAGGCCGATCCGTCGCATGCTGCATTGGTTATAGCATTATGCGGAAGGAATCCTTAAAGATTTTAGAACCACTCGAACAGCTGACCAGCTCTCGCTGCATCATGACAGTCAGTTTTCGGCTTTCTCTACTGAGGTGCTCGTCCGGAAGAACTGGGACACAATCGCAGTAGTTCTTCCAGTGCTACCTTAGCCGATATAGCGGAACGTAAGGTACCAAAACATAGGAGCCGGGCAAACCCAACTATTGACCCAATACATGATTCGGAGTTGATGCATATAATGCTATAAGTTCGGGGTGCCGGACTACCGTGAAGGTGTTCAGACTTTTTTGCCGTAGTATGGGCGTGACGAAGCCCCTGGCATATTAAGGCATATCGCGATAAGCAGCCGCCTTTTAATAAAATAGTTTTAAATAAGAAATAGCAGTTTGAGCATCACATAAATCCACATGTTGTATTTGAGTAATACGTCAATGCGTATGAGTACATATGATGTGATAAAAAGAAATACGATTGCGGAACTTGCTGATACCGGGCGTGCGGAAGTTGTGTTCGGATCTGGGGTGTATTCGGATGATTACAGGGGAATATCTAGAGATTTCCTGACGCGCTTGAACTGTTCCCACGCCCTCCATCATAGCCTACGTAAAGGTGAACCTGTAAAGAAAATGTAAGAAATGGTTTTGTGCCACTTGGCGGTTGAGCCGCAGTATGTGGCTTGTATTATCCTTTTCTGCAGTGTTTTTAATTAATCTCCGGGAGGGTTGGGCTATCCTGTCGCGCAGTAGTTCAGACTCCTTTGATGGTGTCCAGGAGCTTGGCCTTCGACTCGAGGTTCGACTGTAAGGTGTCGTCTGTTGTTCTTGTTGTTAAAGCTGTGGTAGACACTTCGGCCGTGAAGGGGAATTTGGACCTGCCATTAACCCTGATGCTGCCGCGTGGACCGAGCATCTTTAATTTACGGTAGGCATAATGTGGCACCGCATTGAACCGAGCGAATGCGGTTCATCCGAGCAGTGCCTGATGGTCGCTGCGAAAGGGGACGATGTCGAAGACTAAGTCTTCGGTACGGTGATTGTCTGGAGATCCGAAGACCACTTCCAGTGTGACTGAGCCCGTGCAACATGCCTCTACACCTGGTATGGTACCTTTAAAGGTGTTTTTTGTGGGCTTGATCCTTGAGGGATTGATGCCCATTTTGCACACTGTATCCTGGTAAAGCAGGTTCAGGCTGGTGCCTCCGTCCATAAGGACTTGTGTGAGGTGGAATCCCTCAATGATGGGGTTGAGGACTAATGCAGCCGAACCGCTATGACGGATACTGGTAGGGTGGTCCCTGCGATCAAAGGTGATCGAGCAAGAGGACCATGGGTTGAACTTTGGGTCGATTGTACAGACCTCCCTTAGTGCATGTTTCCACTTGGGAATGTGGCTTGCGCATATCATATTCACCGTTTTCACCTGGGGAGGGAATTTCATCTTTCCTCCTGTATTCGGTGATCGAGGCTCTTCGTCGTTGTCGTCGTCGCTTTGAGACCCCTTCTCCTTGGTTTCGGCGTCTGACCTGCCGGCTTGTCTGAAGACCCAGCATTCTCTATTGGTGTGGTTGGCTGGTTTTCCAGGGTTGCCATGAATTTAGCATGGACGGCCGAGTATGCGGTCAAAACTGGACGGGCCTGAATTGTTTTTGTTGAATGGTTTCTTCCGCTGACCAGACTTGGAGCCGCTGAATCTGGCATTGGCTGACGTGTCTTCGGCATTATCACCATTTTTGCGGCGCTTGTTTTTGTTGCGCCGTGATTTGTCGTTGCTATCCTTAGCGTTCGATGTGCCTGGATTGCTTGATGTATTGTTGCTACAAGCCAACCAGCTATCCTGGCCCGCGCAAAAGCGGGTCATGAGTGTTGTGAGAGATGCCATGGACTTTGGCTTTTCCTGAACGAGATGTCGGGCAAGCCATTCATCATGGATATTATGTTTAATGGCCGCTAGGGCTTCAGCATCCGGACAGTTAACAATTTGGTTCTTTTTGGTTAGGAACCGGGTCCAAAATTTCCTGGCTGACTCTCCGGGCTGCTGGGTTATGTGACTTAGATCATCAGCATCCGGTGGACGCACGTAAGTGCCCTGGAAGTTGTCAAGGAATGCGTCTGCCAGGTTCTCCCAATTCCCGATGGAGTTTGCTGGCAAGCTGTTCAGCCAATGCCAAGCCGGTCCCTTTAGTTTTAGTGGGAGGTACTTGATGGCGTGTAGATCATCTCCGCGGGCCATGTGAATGTGGAGGAAAAAATCTTCTATCCATACCGCGGGGTCTGTGGTACCATCGTGTGATACAATGTTCACGGGTTTAAACCCTTCCGGGAATTCATGATCCATTACTTCATCAGTGAAGCATAGGGGATGTGCGGCGCCTCTCTGCCGGGCTTCATTGTATTCGACCCGGCCAAATTTGTTAGTGTATCCGGATCCGTAGATTGTTAGTCACGCGTTGGGACGCGTCCCCGTGATCCGTAGATTGATCTTGACTGTCCTGCTTTGTTTTCCAATACATCTCGCTGGTCCTTCGTGTAGCCCCGGGCCTTAGTGTTATTGTTTGATTGGCCACGGGGTGCGGTCTGGACTTCGGGCTGGTACGCCGTTTTGTCGCGGCCATGGGGTGGCCGGTCAACCGCATCATGATTTGGTAGCGTGGGATTTAAAGCCTCTTCCTTGAGTTGAGGTAGCAGCCTGCGCTTTGGGTAGCTTTTGCTAGGGCGCTCGAGTCCGTATTCCTCGGCAGCCAGGACCTCGGTCCATCTGACAGTTAGCAGATCTTGATCAGCTTGAAGTTGTTGCTGCTTTTTCTTCAGGCTTTTTGCAGTGGCTATAAGCCGGAGTTTGAAGCGCTCCTGCTCGACGGGATCCTCATGCACGATGAATTCTTCATCGCCGAGGCTTACTTCATCTTCGGAGAGAGGCATGTAATTATCGTTCTCTGATTCTCCATCAGTTGCCTGTTATTTAGGGCTAGCTTGCCCATCCTCTTGCTCGGCCTTCTCAAAGCCTGGCTGGGCAGGATTGTCTTCGCCTTCGGCACCATCTGAATTGTTATCTCTTGTGCCAGTATCGCTATTTTTGCTATGGCGGGGCTTGGAGCGGCCCGATGACGCCGGTGTCTAGATTGCTTCTCCAAGGTTTGTCTTTCGTTGCCTCATCGCCATTGTTTTCTTTAGGGGTGACCACCATATAAATGTCATATGATGAGGTGGCTGTCCAGCGCCCTATAGGTGGTGGTTCCTGTTCTTCTCCTGCATCGTCGTCCATACCGTCGATGTCTTCGGAGTCGAAGTCAAGCATGTCGGTTAAGTCATCGACAGTGGCTATAAAGTGGGTGGTGGGTGGGAGACGAATTTCTTCGTCGTTTGCTCCCCACTCGAGCCGGACATAGTTCGGCCAAGAATCTCCTGACAAGGACAGAGACCTTAATGAGTTCAGCACATCACCCAAGGGCGAGTGCTGAAAAATATCCGCGGCGATGAACTCCATGACCAGCGCCCAATCAGATTTGATAGGCACACACGCACGCGATTCGGATCCTGTGGCCGGAGACGAGTCTGACGGTTCGATGACACCACCCTCACAGGAGGTGGCGTCAGTGTTCGGCTCCGACGCTGATGAGTGTGCAGCTTTCGTGGCGGGGTCCATCCACCCTCCCTTGGAAAGCACGACCTGCTCCAGATTGATTCTCGGCGCCACTGCAGGCACGATCTCCCGAATATTGCCAGATGGCAGATCAAGGTCATGCCCATCGTGACCGTTCGGTGCACCTGTCATGGGCTCGAATCCGTCGAAGATCATGTCTCCGTGGATGTCGGCAGTATAGTTTAAGATTCCAAACCTGACCTGATGGCCAGGGGCATAGCTGTCGATCTGCTCCAGATGGCCAAGAGAGTTGGCCCACAGTACGAAGCCGCCAAATACAAAGATCTGTCCGGGAAGGAAAACCTCCCCCTGGACCGCATCGTTGAAGATGATCGAAGGAGCCATCAAGCCTTACAACGACGGCACAGCGGAACTCTCAATGAAAGCACCAACGTCGGTGTCAAAACCGGCGGATCTCGGGTAGGGGGTCCCGAACTGCGCGTCTAAGGCTAATGGTAACAGGAGGCAGGGGACACAATGTTTTACCCAGGTTCGGGCCCTCTCGATGGAGGTAATACCCTACTTCCTCCTTGATTGATCTTGATGATATGAGTATTACAAGAGTTGATCTACCACGAGATCGTAGAGGCTAAACCCTAGAAGCTAGCCTATGATTATGATTGTTGTTGTCCTATGGTCTAAACCCTTCGGTTTATATAGACACCGGAGGGGGCTAGGGTTACACAGAGTCGGTTACAGGGAAGGAAATCTACATATCCGAATATCCAAGCTTGCCTTCCACGCAAAGGAGAGTCCCATCCGGACACGGGACGAAGTCTTCAATCTTGTATCTTCATAGTTCAACAGTCCGGTAGTCCGTGGCGTCTCGTGGATATCTACACCCAGCAAGAGATCACCCTTCCATCATTGGATACCGCTGCCATCGAGCCTCGCGGCCCGCCGGACACTCCTGCCTACTACACACGATACGCGTCAAGCTTTTTGCTCGACCTCTGTTTGCTGAAAGTTGTAATCTGCGAAGTGCCCACACCATCAGAAGACTACATGGATTACAAGCTCATTGCCTTGTTGAACATGGGATTAGTCTATCTGGAATCCGGTCGCTATACTTGGTTATGGCTCATCTTCAATCCTATTGAGGCAACATTTCTGTCTGATCCTATAGTGCACGATGGCAGCGTTTACACGGTCGACGCACAGATTGGCTGCCTATACTGGTGGAATCTATCGCCGTGTAATTGTTCTATCTCATCTCATCTTTACCTTATGAATACGACTGTCTGTTCATTGTTACAAATTTAGAATAGATAGTATGTCTATAACCACATCATTGCTACTCCCTCCGTCCCAAAATAAGTGTCTCAAACTTGTACTAGCTCTAGTACAAAGTTGTACTAAGCTTAAGACAGTTATTTTCGGACGGAGGGAGTATATGTTCCTCTCATTTCCTAGATTTTTATGACCAGACATGTTATTGTTAGAGTTGATATGAGAACAATTGGCATCTAATAATTGTTAGAATACATATTATGAGCATAACATCATGATTGCTATATGTTACTCTCGTTTCCAAGATTTTTATAACAACGCATGTTATTGCTTTGAGTTGATATGAGAATAGTAGTAGTAAGTGCTATGGTAGAATATGAGTAGGCTCTGTCATAGCTGTTTTCCTCTCATTGTTACATGATGTTTGAACCATGACATATTGCTAGAATATGAAAGCCATTGGCTTATTTTTTTAACTTGGAGTATGATTATGACCACGACATTGCAGTTCTCTGTCTATGATATGTGTCACTGTTATAATAATCTCAATTCTACACATACTCTGAACATGATTGTTTATTTTTGTCCTTTTGGTCTCCAATTTGAATTGTTGCAGCAGACGCAAATGTGTTGGCCTTCATGATTCCAGGACCTGGATTCATACCAGCCGATGGGTGGTGGTTTATCGCTCGCTCAGCTGACGGCGGTCATTTGATGCTCATTCGCACGTTCCAAATTGACCAAACCATTACATCAAACCACATGCAGTACAATGCGTGGGGCGTTCGTGACATTGATGGCTATGGTTGCTTCGTGTTCGAGAAAGATCCCAGCTCCGTTGGGCCAGGCGTATTCAATCAGAGGCAGGTTTACAGCGTCGGCAACCACTCCTTGTTCCTCTGGCTCAATTATCTGATCATCCAACCAATCATCGATCATATCACCCGCGATGATTACCGTGCTATGCAACTTCCATTCGCCAGGGGGGACTGTGCTTACATATCATACCACGGGTTTCATGAATCACCATATCCAGAGATTCGTCGACACAACTTGTTGCTAGATAATCTTCAGTGTGTGAAAGGCATCAAGCTTCCATGCGATGGATAGCTTTTGCAAACCCGACATACGGTGATGTGGTTCATGCCAACAACAAATATGCACAACTTGATTCGTGCTGATATCTAGACTCAGCCATGTATTCTGTTGCTATAGCATGACCCTCTTTTGTTGGATATTATGCACTGTTCTTAGTTTGAGGCACTCCTCTGGTTTGAAGGATAGATACCTTCCTGGGATCAAGTGCATCCTAACTCACCGTCGTCCACCACCCTGGTGCTCTCGGCGCGGCGTGATCAACGTGGTCAAGGAACGACTTCCATTGGACATGGACTGTACGTGGAGAGGCTGACAGCTGGGTCCATGGCCGCAGCAAGGAAGTGCCTCCTTATTACGCGCAAAATAATGATTCCTCCACCTGACAGCAGGGACCCATCGGAAGGGCCACCGTATTTTGCGAAAAAAATGTTTCCCCCTGACTGTTGGGACCCACGAGCTACATCTTCGCACACAAGGAAATGCGCCCGGGCCAAAAAACGATTCACCCCCTAACTGCTGGGACCCACCAGCTACATCTTCGCATGCAAGGAAGTGCCTGACAGTCGGGACCCACCTGCTCGAAGCGTATGTAGCGTTGTCATTCTGGTCGCGAACGTGTACGTACATACTGGTGGATGTAGAGGCGTGCACGTGTCATAGTAGAGGCGCGCATGTAGCATGTACACGTACGTACAGCGGCAATTGCGCAAGAAATAAAATACGGCCACGTATGTGTACATACAGGCGGGGTCTCGAACGCCTACTCGTGCATACGTACGGCCAGGGCTCGTGTACATGGCTGGGTTGGAATGGAGAAACAACGTCGTCGTCGTGTTCATGGGGAGCCAACCGGCTGGGTCGGAATGGAATGCGTCATCATGTTCATCGGGAGGGCTTGGACGGAACAGGCGATGGAAACGAGGCCTGGCGTACTACAGAACGGAGGAAACAGCCTTGTGTTCGACCGGCCACGTTCGAAATGGGATCCTGTTCATCGGGAGGGGTCTGGCATACGCAAAACGGAGGAAACGGACCTCCTATGGTCGAAACAGGGGTCCTGTTAATCGGGAGGGGTGTGGCATACCGCAAAACAGACAAAGCAGACTTCTGTTGGAGCGCTACGGTCGAAACGGGGGTCCTGTTCATCGAGAGGGGTGCGGCGTATCCCAAAACGGGAATCCACGGGATATTGTTCATCTCCACCATCGACCTCCTCCAGCCTCCACGGGCTACTGTTCATCCACCGTCGACGTCCTCCAGCCTCCACCTGTGACTGTTCATCCACGGGCTCCTGTTCATCCAGCCTCCACCGCGCGCTACTCCACCAGCTACTGTTCAACCACCCCTCTCCACGGGCTCCTGTTCAACCACCCCTCCACGGGCTACTGTTCATCCACCCCTCCACCATCTACTGTTCATCCAGCCATCCACGGGGTCGTCCTGTTCATCCAGCCCTCCACGGGGTCCTGTTCATCTAGCCCCAACCGGCTCGGTCGATCGGGGTCCTGTTCATCCAGAGGCAACGCCACGGGGTCCTGTTCATCCACCCCCACCTCTCACTGTTCATCCAAACCCCCCGCAACGCTCACTGTTCATCCAGAGGCAGCATCCATTGGCTTCAGTTAGCAGCAGTAGTGAAGGAATCGCTCGATCGGGTTCAATTAACAACCATCGATCGATCACTCGGGTTCAGTAACGCGTAGCCTGCAGTGCAATCGCTCGGGTTTAGTTAGAGCCCAACGCCTCGCTCGGGTTCAGTTAGAGCCAATGGAGAAGCCATATATATATATATATATATATATATATATATATAGGAAAATGGGTTCATACACCTAGGTGTACGTACTCCCAACACCAAACAACTAACGCGAGGAAGCTATCGGGGCACACACCCGTTTAATTATCCCACATTCAAATTAATTATATAATTAAGTTGTTAACTACCGACCTCTCTTTGCATGGATAAGATCTAGTTCAAAAAGTTGTTACGTGAAAGTAGGGAATTGAGATGCACATTATATTTACTCACTACCAACCTAGGCTAGGAGTTGATGACTCGTTTGGCCGTCCAATGGCTCTAGCCAACAGAATCTCCGGCGGCGGCGACCGGCAACGTGCACCTTAATTGGCCACCGTGGAAGCTTCAAGCAAGAGATGTAAGATATTTCTCACATCAATTTATACATCTTGGGTGTTGGTTCCTACAATTTATCTCCCACTACTCTCGCTTGTTACAGATCTCACTAGTGAAGTTGGGCAGCCCGGCGACTCGACGATGAAGGCGAGATCGATGCATGGCTATGCTGCAGGCAGGGCTCAATGAAGTAGACGAGATGCTGAAGGCAGTAGATCAACGATAGAGATGAGATGCCGACGGCGGCGGCTCGAGGACAATGAGGACGAACATCTTACAAGGTGCGGCTGCACACCGACGGTGTTGAACGTGCTTGGCAATCCGTATGGTGGGCTGATGGCCAGTGTTTCAACATGACGCCGACGGGCGCTGTGGGCGTGGTTAAACGAGTTCATCCATGGCATATCATATAAATTGGTTGATGCACCAGGCGGCCGAAGAACATGCATGCAAAGTCAATGTACATATAGCTATCCAGTATAATTGTTCATTTACTGGAGAACACATACTTCTTTGGATCTTTCCGGTGTATACTTCTTCATTCAAGATTGAAGCATACAGTCAATAAAAAAATCAGTATATACCGCCCTAATCTAGATTGTAGTATATACCTCTCTGGCTTTGTGTGTAGTATAGTATACTTCAGATCTGAAGTAAAAAAAGAAGGTACTATATTATTTGGAACAAGTATGTATACTCCCAGTTGTTTTAGTTGTATAAAAAAAGAATAGTATAATCCAGATTTCAAAACAACAGTACATACTTTAAAGCTATTGGCATATATAGCCCTTAAAAAAAGGTATGTACTTTTGTAAAAATAGGTATATACCACTTAAAAAGGATAATATATACTCAGTACTCCCGAACATATACTGAGATTATTATGGCCATACTTCTTAGTTATCCTTTTTTTGCAGGATATACTCCTTAAATTATCCTTCTTTTTGCAGGATATACTCCTTACTTATCCAATACAATATTAGAGTATATTAACAGATGTATCAGTATGTTACTTCTATCAAACATATGCGTACATGTACTACCCGAAGAAAAATATGTCGGTTTCATACTGTAGAATGTACGACCACGGTTTAAATAAAAGGACAAGAGGAGGCGTGTTATACTTCCCAATAAATAATCATCATGTTTCTTACGTGGAAAAATTGAAAGATAGACACCGATTCCTTGCATGTAGGATTAAGTTGTTGCATGCAGCCATTCTCACATCCCGTAGAGATAAAATCAGTTACACGTACGACAATTTAGCATTAATCTGTTCCCCCAAAAAATAGTGTTAATCTTTTCCGTTAGTTCGATTTGCTAGTGGGGCTGGGAGTATGTACCCCCGGGAGTACAAAATAGGTGTCCTATATATATATATATATATATATATATATATATATATATATATATATACAGACGGTCTATTCTGCTAATATTAGCAGAATAACTATTCTGCATACCAATTCGGCACTGCACGCTCAACAGAAGCGCACTGCATCATTTTAACGACGAGCACTGCAATAGAGACTAGTGAAATTCTCGTCGAAAAAAACTGCACGCGTTATTTTTTCGGTACTGTTTTCGCTCTAATTTTTTAACCGTTTATCGGAATGAGGTGTGTAATATACCGTTGAAAATCTATGGATTAGGCGCAACTTCGACATGTTGAACACTTTTCAAGATTCCACACGGTTTAAGAGCAGTTTTGAAATTGGCGCGTCCCATGACGAGTGGCAGCGAGCGTTTTTTGGCGATTTCTTCTAAATCGCTCATCAGAATGAAGCAAACGATACGCCGTTGGATAGATATCATCGAGGCGCATCTTTTTCATATATAAATGTTTCTCTAATTCGTCACGGTTTAAGAGCAGTTTCAAATTTACTAAATCGCGGAACTCTGTTTTTCAAATTTTTTTAATTTTCGATACTGTTTTTGCTCCAGTTTTCTAACCGTTTGTCGAAACGAGACGTATGATACACCATTGGAAAGCTACGGACAAGACGCAACTTTCATATGTTGAAATGGTTTTGAGATTCCTTACGGTTTTTAGTTAATTTTGAAAATCGTGCGTCTGACTTCGAAAGGCAGCAGCTGTTTTTTCGTGAAATTTTTATGAACGGCTGGTCGGAATAATTCAAATCATACGCCGTTGGAAAGATATCGACGAGACGCAACGTTTTCATGTAGAACACACTCTCTAATTCCTTACAGTTTAAGAGAAGTATCAAATTAGCGAAAAGTGGACACTCTTTTTTCGCGACACCAAAATCATCGTCGGACAGAAGAGTACACTGCTTCAAACTGAAAACCGCTTTGCAACAGACAGTCAGGTGAACTTCATGATTTCTTTTTGTCGGACATAAACTTTCTCGCACAAGTTTTTGTTGTCTTTTTTTCAACTTTTTTTTGAACTAGAGTGGACCGCAACACTCCGGAAAGTGAATCGCAACACCACCAAAAGTGATCCTCATGAGTTTTTTTTGTCTTTTTTCATACTTACTAATTTTTTACGTGCGTTGACCAAGCAAGTGGATCACAGGGACTGAGCGAGTGAACTACATCCAATATAGAAGCGAGCTTCTTTGAGATATTATTTTTCCCTGTTTTACAAGTGGGACAAGTGAACCACGAAGAGTTTTATAGGAAACTGCATGGGACAACAAACTGAGCTTCAAACCTACATCTATCAGTTTTATAGAAAATTGCATGAGACAACAAGACTCCTCGTTGAATGCAATGAGCCACAAGACTCCTCGAAGTGGGCTGCATCAACACATTTTTCTCTCGAAAATGAAGTATTTAATGCTTGTTGAAATAAACTTCTCAACAAATAGTTTTTACACACAATACATCATATCCCAACCGGATACATTTGATAGACAAAAAAAATCCACAAACAACGGTCTAAACTGTATGCCTACTTGCTCCGAGCTGCACGCTGCACACACCCGCATAGCACCAGAGCAAATGACGACGTGCAACGCCAAGGCGTCCAAGCTACCATGTAGAAGTGAACCTCATGCCGGCGCCAGCCAAACTACACAGACGCATTTTAACAAACTTCATTAGAAACTGAATTCACCCAAATCAACATCCATAATCTGAAAAAATACACACAAAATTATTTCCTAATGGGGATGAAGTGCACCAAACTGCACTGCGTCGCAGGCAAGTGAAACTAAAGTGAGCTGCCGACAGGAAACCAAGGTGAGCTGCAAATACACCAAACGCATCCCTGGCGCTTCTTCATGTGCACTCTCGCATTGCACGCACACATGCAAGGGACTGCGGTGCAACCCCGAACCTCAGAAAAAACAGGACGACGATCTCCTGCGTCAAAACTGCCATGTCAAAAAATGGTTAAACTGATCCGCAAAAATAGTCATCATCGAAGTGCACTTCACTTTTTTCATAGAAAAAAACAAACGAATGCGATGAACTGGAGAACGGGGTACCTGCTACTCCCGGGGTTGGGAAGCGGGCACACGCGTTGTCCTGCTCACTTCGGCCTGGGCTGAGCTGCACCTATCGGTCAACACTTTTGGCCGAGCAGCACCTATCCATCATCGTGGATTGCACGCACACGGGAACCACACTGCAAACCCACGCCTTCGTACTGCACGGTCAGGCTGCGGGCGCTGCACACCAGCCAAAAAATGCAATGCTGTCTACTTCCTCATCTGAACCGAACTGATGGTCCACGGTCAGAAACTGCAAGCGCCACAAAGCACACGCAATGTTACAGCAGTCCACATCGGAGACTATAGGCGAAGTGGAGACTGGGAACCAAAGCACGCCTCCGAGCTGCACTGAACCGATGGCCATCGACGGAATCTGTGCTGCTCGAAGAAGGCTTGGGGAGACAGGAGCTCCAATCATAAGTGCCTCTGGTCTGGGGCAGCGACGATGGGATAGATTTGATGGTGGTGGTGCGGACCTGGTCGGCGATGGCTGGGTTTGGGCTACATCGCCGTGTTGCCCGGACTGAAGTAGGACCACGACGACGCGGAGCTGAGGAGGAGGGTAAGGTAGGGTAGCCTGGAGGCGCGACCAGTCGTTGGGAGCGCTGCGGGGGCTGCGCCGGAGAGGAAGAGGAGGTGGAGCCTCCAGCGGGAAGGCCTGAGCAGACACGGGACCTCCGTCGATGACCTTCCATGGGGGAAGACCTCAACGTTACGCTGCTGCTACTTGTTGAGGAGCGGAAGAGCTCAAGCCTTCCATGGCACTGCCCCTGCATAAAGGTACTCTCCCCATTGACCTTGCTAAGCAAAGGGAGCTCCATGGCGTCGCAGGAAGCTGCTTTTGCACTTGGTGGACTACACGACGCCAGGGGTGCGGGGTGGGCGTGCTGCGTGCACCCACACAGTGGACTACACGGTGCCGCGCACGGCGCATCAGTGGCTTGACGGAGTAGACCACAGGGTGCGCGGGGAGGGATGCAGGGGGGACATCCAGCGGTGGCGCAGCAAGCCCCCAGGCAGGGGTGCGTTGGGGGAGGCCACCTTCGCCTCCATCGGGTGGCGGCTGGTGCTCTTCGACCCGCACCGAAGTTGAAGAGGGATCGGGGAGGGCATGTCGCGCGCGTTGGCTTTCTATCTCGCCGAATCAAGGGCAGCTGGTGGTAGGGCGTCGCAGGTGGGGGCGGGGGAGGAGAAGAGGATGGCAGTTAGGATGTGGCTGGACAGATCCGAAGGAAGGGAGCTTGCCGAAGGAGGGCGGCGCCGGAGC